>NC_079455.1:17310928-17323428 GCF_903798145.1 Danio aesculapii | reverse complement strand
ATGAAATTGTATTCATCAGCATAAATGTGATTTTTTTTTCAAACACCAAGTTAATTTAGATTAATTGGCTATTTTTCTGTTATAAAAACATCATTAAAAAAAATTTAAGTTTGAATCAAATTCTTAGGAAAAAAATAAAGCAAAACATTCTTTTATCCATTATCATCATATTTATTTTAAAAGAAATGTCTAAAGCTAAAATATTAACAATAAACAACCTTTAGAAAATGTTTTACCTTCGGCATAAAAATAACTAACAAATAAAAGATCAATAAAATTTCCTTATCTATTATTTAGCAGTTTTTAAGTTTTAGTTCATCAAAAAAAAAAACAAAAAAAAAAAAATGATTTTAAGTTATAAGCTCTATATTTTCTTTGGAACCCACAGTCAGTAGGAGTTTGTATAATTATATGGTATAGTGTGTGTGTTGTTTTGAAGCACACTTGTGTAGATTTACCTGGGCTCTCTGCTATGGTCTCAGTGCTCTGTGGAGGTGGAAAGCTGAAGGAGCGCGTGGCCTTTGAGGACACATCATTATAAACACTGACACTCTGCGTTCGCTTACGGCACTCGATGGCCAACCGGCTCACACAGTCTTTATGACAGCTCACACCACACACTGAAACACACACAAAGCCACATTTACACAAAAAAACAGATTAATTTAGTTCAATGGTTGAGTTGGTTTGAAGAGTTGGTTTCATACCTTTGCATTTGCATCGCTGATTGTAAAATCCCCACATCTGCAAGAATTAGCATATATGAACACAATGACAATGGCTTACGCAACACAGTACAAAACAACCCAAAAACTGCAACACTTTACTTTACTTAATGCACTTCACTTGTAGACAATAAAAATAAAATCTGTCAAAGTAAAGTCTTGCTGATTTTTGGTTTAAAAATTCTGGAATGTATTTAAATATTTCCCAAATGATGTCTAACAGAGCAAGGAAATCTTTGCAGTATATCTGATAATATTATTTCTTCTGGAGAAAGTCTTATTTGTTTTATTTCGGCTAGAATAAAAGTAGTTTTTAATTTTTTATGAACCATTTTATGGTCAAAATTATTAGCTCTTTTAAGCTACTTTTTTTCAATAGTCTACAGAACAAACCATCGATATGCAATAACTTGCCTAATTACTCTAACCTGCCTAGTTAACCTAATTAACCTTGTCAAGCCTTATTAATGTCACTCTAAGCTGTATAGAAGTGTCTTGAAAAATATCTAGTCAAATATTATTTACTGTCAACATGGCAAAGATAAAATAAATCAGTTATTAGAGATGAGTTATTAAAACTATTATTTTTAGAAATGTGTTGAAAAAATCTTCTCTCCGTTAAACAGAAATTGGGGAAAAACAGAAGGTCTAATAATTCAAGGGGTTTATTAATTCTGACTTCAACTGTATATAAAAATGATAATATTTTCAATATATTAAAATAAATAAAGAATCTCATTGTATTTTTCAATAAATACCTGCTTTTAATTTGACATATATTTAATAGATGTCTTTTAAAAAAGATAAAGTTCAGTAATACTGTTATTACTTATTTTATTTTTGTAGTTTTATTTCATGTGTCACATTACACTTAGCCAGAAGCTAGCTCACTTTAAGTCTCACATGGTCGTCCACTAAAGCTAAGCAGGGCTGCTGGGAAAGCTAGGTTGCTGCTGGAAGTGGTGTTAGTAAGACCAGCAAGGGGGTACTCAACCTGCAGTCTGTGTGGGTCCTTACACCCCAGTATATTGATGGAGACTCTATACTGCTCATTGAGCGCTGTCTTTCAGATAAGACTTTTTTTTTTCGAAAAAGAGTATGGGTTTAATTCCACCATCCTGGCCAAATTTTCCCACTGGCCTCTGTCTATCATGGCCTCCTAACCATCATCATAATATAATTGGCTTCATCTTGTCTCCTCTCCACCAATCAGCTGGTGTGTGGTGTGCAGTCAGGTGCAATATGGCTGTCGTCACATCCTCCAGGTCGATGCTGCACACTGGTGGTGGATGAGGAGATTTCCTCAAAAATGTATGAAGCGCTTTGAGTGTCTAGAAAAGCGCTATATAAATGTAAGGAATTAATAAATTGCATGCAGGTCAAGCACCAAACTCTCTAGGTGATTTCACTAGAACCATCTACTCCATGAGGAGTAGAGCCAAGCAATAATAAAAATAATTAAATAAATAAAATGTCAATGTTAAAAGTCATTATAAGGCAAGATTAAACTCATTATATTTCAAAAGACAAAATGACAAATTATGAGAATAAAAATGTCAAGAATAAAGTCATATTTCAAGAAGAAAATGCATAAAAGAAATAAAATGTTGAGAACAAGCTTGTTGAATTTCGAGAATAAAATCATTGTTTTGAGAAAAAAAAATCGTATTATATTCAAGTCAAATTTAAGACTTTAAGACATTTTTATGATCATTATGAATGAAATTTTAGACTTAAGCTGCGGTTGCATTGGACTTTTCTCCCCCATAGACTTCCATTCATAAGCACGTGAATGCATCAGACTGGAAACGTAAGGTCGTGCGGCAAGTTTTGCATTTTGCTGCGTTGCAAAGTTCAAGCTTGGTGAACTCTGACCTGCAAAATCACATCACATAATTGCCTGAGACCAATCGAGGATCAAAACATGACCTCTCTGGATAGGAAATGAAAAAATGACCAATCGCTAATGTTTTTAAATTTTCGCAGCACCATACGACAGAATTTCGCAAGCTCAAACTCGAGTGTGACCGCAGCTTTACGCAAGGCTACACACTAAGGATTTTTTTTCCAGTAGTCCAGTTAAAACATTAAAAACACATTAAAAAACTTGTTATTGTAAGGAAGATAATCAAGCCATATTGGTAAACAGAGTAAGTTACCTTTTATTGAGATGGAATGTTAGTGATCGCCCAGTTGGGTAGTTTTACATGGACATAGGAAATTTAAGATCTGTTTAAAATGATTTAAGACCTACAACACAATATTTCAGTGAATGTAAGACTTTTTAAGGCCTAAAATTTAGTTTATTTAGTTTTTAACCCTCCTGTCGTGTTCACATCCTGCCCCTTACTTTAGTGTTCCCGGTCAGAATTGACTGGTCTGTTTTAACTGCTCTTATATTAGCACAAAAATCTTTTTTCTCTGCCAAATTTTTATTCAACTTTCTTTAGCTGTGAACAATGTCTCAAAGTAGTGTTTAACATGAATTTACAGAATTAGACATAAAATAACTGCAGTGAAAATTAAAATAGGCGCTGAAAAGACATTACAAAATAAACAATAGATGACAGAAATCAAAATACTTTGTTTCATTACTAATAGACAGCTCACTAAAATAACTATCACAGGGTCTGACCAAAGAAATTGACATTTTAATCCATCTGAATGATTTATCAACCAGCAAAGCACAAACAAAATGCTATCCTTTCCTGTGTCCTGAGTGATCGAATTTTCAGTCCTTCAAGTGTACTAATATAGGGAATAGTGACTGAGGGTATATACAGTGAGCATGGACACAGAACTAGCACTAGTTATACTTTGGTCATTTCTGAGAGAGATAATAACGGTCTAATATACTAAAATAATTGTTGCTAAGCTAAGCTAAAAGTGCTCCTGCTAGACTCAGATTGGCTGAACGGAGAAAGAAAGAAAGAAAGAAAGACACACAGATGGATTCACATAATAGACACCTGTCTGTGTGAAGATATGATACACTGTTTTATCAGGAAGTTGATTCACGTTGAAGGATCCAACAATTTCATGGCAATTCATAACTTATTGGTTTAGTAGCTAATCTTTATGAAATTGTATGATCTCATTCATACAGTTTTGTACAATTTGCTTATCCCCAATGACGATTGGATTTAGGGCTGGGGCTGGGTGTTTTTGTACGACTAAACTCATATGAATTAACATTTGAAATGTTCCCTTGTGAGATCAGGCCGGAAGATCAGCACATAAGCACGTAAAAGAGATGTGAGTGAGTGAGTGAGTGAGTGAGTTGGGGTAGTGTGTGGGGATGTTTTCTGTCTGATGAATGAATACAGCCTGGATACCCATTCATTTCCTATGGCGGTCACTTTTGACCGGGAACACCCCAGGTGTAACAAGGTTGATTAGAACACTCAAAATTCAATGAAAGAGATGATCATCACTTGTATATGTGCAAATGCATAGTGTGGAGGATACTGTATCATAAGGCCTTGAGGCAATCAGATGTGAAAGACAGTATTTATGAGTGATTTAAGTTATAAATCGGTCAGATTTGACCCGAACACGACAGGAAGGTTAATGTAGTCATTTTAAGACCCTGTGGATACCCCGATAAACTAGTTCAACTTCGAGTTTATTCTCAACATTTTACTTCACAATTTTTCTTGAAATTGAACTTTTAATGACATTAATCTTCAGATGTTTTTTTTTTTTTGTATTACTGTTGTATTATTATGGCTTATGCCCTCTTCCATAACAACATACAGCTATTCGATGAATTAAAGACTCCAATAGAATCCCATTTATTTTAAACAGGATGATTTGTAATGTCACAAATGTCTGCTACAGTATATCACTTTTCATCAATTTTGCTGAACAAAAACATGAAAGAAATGAAAGGAACAAACATTTCAATGTTAGAATATTTAGTAAATTATTAAACATATATTTTTCTATAAAACTCAAAACCCAGTAACTTACAGACTAAATTAGATTAAACATTGTTTAAGATCATTACAAAAACACTACTTCATTACCAACAACAACAACAAAATGCACGAGAGAAAAGGGAAAACAGGTTCTGTGCTGGGGTGGATCTTGACAGGAAATGAGAAAATAGGAAGTGGTTACCATCTACACCCAACTACCAGCTGTGAACAGAACAACATCTTTCCCCTAGACACACCTTTAAAGACAAATACTAGAAACATCTGACAGCAGCGACAAATACGAACAAACACAAGCATAATAAAATAGGCATTATGTGCCTTTTTTTAACCTAAATGCAGATTTTTTTTCATGATCTTATTTCATCTGGCAGCTTGTCATATGTGTGGTCTGTCATCATCACATTGGAGATGAAGATTAAGAGCCACAAATAAAACGTGTACTTACCAAGCGAGAGCAGTGGCGACAAAATGAAGGCTTGATGCTGCTCGTCTCTGCAAACGTGTGAACAAAACCCATCTTACAGTTCTGTAAAGAGCTCGCCTTGGTGAAGTACTCAATCATCTCCTCTCGGCTAATTTTACAATCCCTGGGAGTGAAAATGAGAAAAGAGAAAGACGGGGGCCTGTACTGTACTGTAGACGTTGACAAATGAGGCTAAATAATAGCTTCAGATAAACTGGACAGATTGTCACGATAAACCCACTGGTTTTGGTCCAGTTCGTCAAACTTGCCGAGGTAGGGGAAATTGCTTCTGATGATCTCAAACTCCTCTTGGGAAATGTAGCCATCGCCATCGGTGTCATAGTTTTGGAAAACAGACTGCAAAATAAAAAGTCGTAAAATAATTTATTGCATTACAGTTGTGCAAGTCTGATATTTTATCTTTTATTCAGCTATTAGGGCTGGGTGTTGATTTAGATGCCTTAATTCAATTCAATTCCGAATCACAAGTGTCTGATTCAATCAAATTCTGTTCTTGATTTGATGAATACAGATTTAATTCAAACAGTATTGATATTTCCAAAACTGAATAGGGTGTACTTCAGTTTACAAATGGTAAATTAATAAAAAAATGAACTGAAGAGCCACAGACTTTTGCTGCTGCACACAATAAACAAGCAACAAAGCCCACCTCAGTATAGCCAAAGATTACAGAATACACAAGACATGTCATTACTATAGTTTTGAATGGGGAAAAGTGTAACAATATGGCAAATGAAGCCCCGCCTACTAGCACAGGAGCCAATCATCAAACAGTTGCTGGCATTTCTGGAGGAGATTTGTTGTGAATTACTTCAGAAGAGCAGTGCGATCAGATGATCATTATCTAGAAGATGATAATGTGTAGAATGGCCGTAAATGAGGTTGGTGTTGTGATCTCGTTCCTTTCGATTGCGCACGCACATTAGCTTGGGCAACCTGAAAATATGGCGATTTTGTTTGATTCGAATGTTAAGAAACGAAACGAAATGAAAGAATGAGACAGTTGTTGTTTAATTCTACTGGTGATTCCAAATATGTTATGTAATCGTAAGCACGAGCATACTTCCCGAGAGGTGTTTCAAAGATGGCCGCCGAGTCCTTTCCTTAAAGATACTTTGGTATAGCCTAAAAATATCAAAATGTATAGCCCAAAAGAGTAATCAGATTTTTGGATAATTGTGCACATCATAAAATCCATGGCTTGTTTAAACAGGACTACTGTATGTTATTTTACATTTAAGATCAAATGTGACCATAATATCTACAATATTTCACCTCAGCATGGCAAATCACACATACTGCTTTGTTCTTGTCAGCTTTTCAACTATGCTGCCAGTCACTACTGTAGTATTGGCAACCTAGTAACCAAAAGTAAACAAAGCAAAGACTATAATGTTTGCCATGTCAGAGTTTATTTGGCAAATGTGTTTCCATCTCCCATTATTTGTGACTCACTCGTACATTTTTTTTAAGGATGTATTAGTGTTTTTGAACAAACTGGTTAAGTGAATATTATAATGACTCAATGCAAAATCCAATCAATTTTGAAGGTGTTTTTAAAGGTGCAGTGTGTAAGTTTGACACCCAGTGGCTGAACTAGATATTGCATCCCTGGATCAAAACAAATGCTAGCGCAGGTTGCCAGATTGAAGTTCAACAGGAGCGAGTCGGACCATCGAGCCTGAAGGCTGATTTAAATCGTGTTCTAAATAAAAGCAACAGCACGCGATCGAAGGAATATTTTCCATAGTAAAAGAAGTTTTTGTTCTAACCAACACCTCGAATTGATATATTAAAAACGGCTTCAACTTCTTGCAGATGAACAACACAAAACTGACAATAATCACCTCAGCTACATTTAATAATGTTAAAGAGGTTTAATATGTTTTGAATAGATTATAAACCATTTCGTTGTAGTGCAGTAAGTGCACTATTCTGTGCTTCTGAATGGCTGTATTTAAATTTTTGTCATGTTTCGTCTGGTGCAAACAGCTAAATTGCTACTTACTGAAAATCTTGTCAAGAAGCATGTTGTTAGGACACGGGGTAACAATGTAATCTGCTCACCTAATGTTTACATTCGTAATATATATGTTATTTGCTAATTAATAACCTCCTCAGGTGGAACTCTGAATCTGCGTCTCATTTCGGAGTTTGCAACTGTCAACTGGAGGTCGCATTTCGGTAACGGACGCATGCTTTGAGAGCCTTTCAGAATGAAAGAATAAAATACGCGGTTTTCCAACAAGGCAACCCGGGTGCTAAAGTGTAACTGGCTAAATTGTCAGTGGGCAGGTAAAAGAACCAAAACAAAGACGTAGTTCCGGCATGTAACTCAAAGCAGAATAACTGACTTCAACATTGTTTTGCAGATAAACAAGAATGTTCGTTTAGCATATTTGTAAATATCTGCAAATATATTTTGGAATTTGTATGCTTTAGAAAAGTCAAAACCATACAGCACCTTTAAATAAATATAATGAGTGAATGATTCAATGACTCACTCGTATGGTCAGCTACTTGTTTTGTTTTGAAGTGAAGTTTAATTTTAAACTAATTTCGAGAGGAGCATGTGCTCATGATTGACCCAGCTGGTCCACATTAGCTAATCATGATCCTCCAATCAAAGGATCCCAAGTCACTATACATATCCTCATTTCCTCTCTACAACTATCTTCGTCTGGAAGAACCCCTCCTCCTCCCCTTCTTTCACCTTTATCCAGAATGGGCGGCACGGTGGCCCAGTGACTAGCACTGTTGCCTCACAGCAAGAATGCCAATAGCGTTGGGTCTTCACTGGGCCATCTGGTATTTCTGTGCGGAGTTTGCATGTTCTCCCCGTGTCCGTGTGCGTTTCCCCCGGGTTCCCCGGTTTCCTCCCACCATTCAAATGTGCTCTATATTCTAGACAAAATAAGCCTAAATCTTTTTTGTAATGTCTTACTCTCAGGAAGTTCACCTTGGCCTCAGCAGCATGGGAGTTTCAGATCGACCTAAGCTCAATCTCCCCTCGCCCTGTGAAAGGAGGGAGCCCTGGGCTCGAGGATGCCTTGAGCTTAGGGCTCTCTCCCGGGACAGCACGCCGAACAAGCTATGTATAAATCGTGAGCTAAGTGTGAACTCTTGAAATGGCTAGATTTTGAATAATTTGTATGATGAATGAATAATACAATGACTCACTCATGAGGTTTGAAGCTTGCTTTGTTTTTGATTGAATTAGTGTTTTTGAACAAATCACTTAAATGAATGATGAGGTCACTTATAAGGTTTATTAGTTAATATACTTATTAGCATGAACTAATGATGAACAATACATGTACAGCATTTATTAACCATAGTTTAACAATTACTAATACATTATTAAAATCCAAATTCATGCTTGCTACCATTAGTTAATTCACTGGGAGTGAACATGAACTATCAATGAACAACTGTATTTTCATTAACTAACGTTAACTAAGATGAACAAAAACTGTGAATGTATTGTTCATTGTTTGTTCATGCTAGTAAATGCATTAACTATCATTAACTAATACAACCTTATGGTAAAGTGTTACCATAATATAACCTAAAGTAAGCAACTAAATAATCCCATCCGCTAATCACAGAATGAAAGTTTGTCTAGAAAACACAAGCTGAGTGATATGATACAGTGATACTGTTTTATCAATTGTTTAAATATAAAACAATGGATAATGATGGTAAACTACAAAACTGACAACTAACCAGTATCGCATATAGCTGTGCATTTTCATAAAGCTCATTATTGCATTTATTTCATGATAACACATGACTCACCCCACTTTATTAACCATAAAATACACTTTATTTAATATGTAAATCGAATAATTATTCAGAAAAAACAAATCATAAAGGATTTCAAGTAGTTTAGGTCACATACCTCCACCATTTTCTCGATGTGCTTGTTGATAATGGATGGATCCGCTTTGGGTTTGACTGAAGATGCCCACTGTTCTATTAGAGGAGACTGTGACTTTGAGCTGGAGGTCTAAGAGGCCGGAAATCAATGGTGTATTCACTTAGCAAGTGAAAATAAGGCACTAGCAGATATGGATAAATGACTGCTGTCCAATGGTTGAACAGAATAATTATAGAGTAGTGGTTCAGTCTCCCAGCTGCAAGTCTACGTAAGTGGATTACGCAAGCAACATGGGAAAATTAATCTGTCAAATTGTGTCATGAGTGCTTGTAATTGGTGGTTTCTACCTCATGGTGGCTACTGATTTGCTATCTGAGCAGTTTTTATGTTGGTGGTGTGTGACTCACCGAGAGTTTAATACTACGAGGCTCCCTCTGTAGAGACAGCTGGTATATATCATCCTCTGAGTGGTACTGGTCCAAAGACACCTGGAGACGGACAAAAGAAATGCGAATGATTATTAATTAGTGATTTACATGACATGGATTTGATAAATAACATCACAGTTTCTTACTTTATCAGCAATCATGCTTAAATCTCAGATAACTGGATGATGCATCTCTACTTCCTTCCACTGTAGAATAGTGAATTCAAAGGGCCCTATCATACACTCAGTGCAATAAGGCGCAGGATGTGTTTGGCATGATTTGTTGCTATTTTCAGACCAGTGCAACCCTAATTTTCATGTTTTGTGCCACGATGTATAAATGGCAAATCCATTAGCGCCATTTTGTGGACTCGTATGTGTTCCAGTCTAAAAAGGAAGGTTTAAAGTCCAGCGCAGAGCACGTTATGCGCCCATGTGCTTACACATTACTTAATACACGCACAATGTAGTCTACAGCAATACACAAATATCTTTACATATGAAAAAAAAGAATTAAAATGTTACAAAAATTATTATTTTAATTTTTTATCTAAAAACCACTACCTCCATGCCTTCTTCAATCTGAGGGGCTTTTCAGTTTATTCATGACAATTTGAACTTGTAAATGTTATTATTAATAGCAGTATTATTTATTATATGAATATTTATATTTGTTTTAATAAAAACAAGTTTAGATTTGTCCATCTGTTGGGTTTTGGAGAAGTATATATGGGGCATAAGAATAGGATGTGTGTTTGTATATAACTGTAATATAATTATTAACCACACTTCATTACTATTGGTAATTTATTAGTTTGCTGAAAATTAAAACAAAATTTAGAAATAGTTTTGAAACAAAACTTTGCGCTTAACAATCAAAATTAAATATGTAGGCTGATGGAGGTCTTCAGGGGAGTGAGTTTCCACCGTTTCCCTACTCCACGAAAGTAAAGGAGTAAAGTAAAGAATAAAAGTAAAGATAAAGTAAAGAGGTCGAATGGAGGAGGCTCGTTCTTTATCTGCTGCAGATGGTTTGTTTAACTGTATTCTTGCCACTGAAGCATTCAGTTTTTCCACTTACAAAGTCTGTCATGTAAATAGCAAATGCGCCACAGTGCAACGCAACTGACTCTTAAAGGGAATGGGAGATGAAACTGATTGGTTTAATGCACGTTATACGCAAAACACACCCACATCTCCAAAATACACACCCAAAATAACGGAATAAGCACAACCCTGTTAGATCATGCTTTTACACCATGCGCTTTAGACTTTGCCCCCCTAGATTGTTAAAATAGAGCCCAAAATCTCCCAGCAGCTGCCTTTTTTTTGGGGGATGTGGAGCCAGCCTTTGCAGTACTAATTATAACTAAGGGGTGTGGTTTGAACATCTTACCATGAAATGTTAATCATGTTTACAAATGGTAAATAAGTAAAAAAGAATTGTTAATCATGAGGTCACTCCTCATTTTTTAAAGATCAAATAACTAAAATATAGGAAACATAAATATAAAAAAAAGAATACAGTTGAACATATCTCAGTGTGGGGTGGCGCTGTGGCACAGTGGTCACTGGTTTGAGTCCTGACTTGATCAGTTGGCATGTCTATGTGGAGTTTGCATGTTCTCCTCATGTTCGCGTGAGTTTCCTCCGGGTGCTCCAGTTTCCCCCACAGTCCAAAGACATGCGCTATAGGTGAATTGGGTGAGCTAAATTGTCCATAGTGTATGTGTGTATGTCCTAGTCCTCCAGTTTAAGGGTTGAGCGTTGAGAGCTAACAACCCACTTCGTAAAAATTAGATGCTACGAAACACCAACAAGGTGTGGCTAAATATCAACTTTGATATAAAAACGGCCCTTGGAGTAAGTAAGTAAGTTAGTAAGTGATTCAATGACTCTTTAAATGAATCAGTTTTGAAACTGTTTAAGTGAATGATCCATGGACTCACATGGAAGCTCAATGATTTGTTTGGTTCCTGAATGAATCAGTGTTTTGACTAAATCATTTAAGTGAATGATAAAACGACTCACTCCTAAACTGGCTAATTAAATTTAGCTAGGTAATTAACTTTTGAACTGTTTTCAACACTGTTAATGCAAAATGTTTCTTAGACATTAAATAATAATACTGTGCCACTTAAGACAAAAAGTAATTGATGCGAAAATTCTGCTTAGATTCACAAAAAAAAAACATAAATTTGGATGACAGCAAACTCGTCCCACTTATGACAGACTCACTATAAGCAGATTGAGCAGGTCTGTGTTAGCCTCTATGCTGGGTGGAGTGCTCTGAATGAGTGCCAGCTCCTCCAGGATGGCGTACAGTTGATGGGTTTTGGTTAGGTTGACCCTGGTCTTTTCTGGGTCGATCCAATCAGGCAGAGCCACATGGACGGCAATCAGGTCTTTCAGATGGACCCCAAGGATGGGGAAGCGGAATCCTGAACATTCAGAGAAACGCTGACGATAGCGGCTGTAGTTTCCGAAGGAAGTGACCAGCTCCACCAATCCATCAAACACCTGATTAAACACAGACAATAGCATAAAGATGGGCAGAGGTTAGCACAAATAAACACCATGAAGTATTTCATTACAAATGACAAAATAATTGTTTAATAATAGTACAATTTTTCGGTTCTTTTGAAAACAAAAGAAGATATCTTGAAGAATGTTAGAAACCTGTGACCATTGACTTCCACTGTTTTTGTTTTTCAATAATCAAAAGGTCTTGTTTTGTGTTTCCAAATGAAAAACTCAAACTGGTTTGGAACAAGTCAAGGGTGAGTACGGTGTGACAGAATTTTCATTTTTAGGTGAACTATACATTTAAATTGAAATATAAGTAATTGTGCAAGAAATATATTTAAATGAAATATTATTGTCATTTGAAAACACAAAATATATATGTATTGCTTAAAGGGGCTAATAATTTTGACCTTCAAATGGCTTTTAAAAAATTAAAAACTGCATTTATTCTAGTCGAAATAAATAATAGGAAATATTTAAAAAAGAAACATTAAAGGGCACCTATGGTGAAAAATCT